>NC_041395.2:338921850-338959350 GCF_900747795.2 Erpetoichthys calabaricus | reverse complement strand
TTTTGTGAAGCTGCCTTCACTCGAGTGATCACTTCGAGCTGACTTGCTGGCTAACCATAAGCATTACCTGGTAGGTAACCACCCATACAATCAGATTGAGAATCAGACTACGAATGCCGTGAATGTAATTACCCCGATCTACATGCTGTCAAATAAACAAACCACACGCCTTGGCGCAATTTAAGGGGCTTCACCTCTAGCGCTGACGTCCGAGGTTTGATTACCGTAAGGGAGTGAAGTGAGTGGGTGGTTTCCTACCAGGTAATGCTTATGGTTGGCCAGCAAGTCAGGTAACATCAGCCACGGTGCCTTCAGTTGTGAGAAGCACATCATATTATGGATTAAAATAGTTTATTGTCAAATAATGCAAAGAGTACGCGACACGTCTTTCCCCCTTATTCTTGGCTCATCAGGCGTACAGACTCACTGCACTCGCTTACGGTAATCGAACCTCGGATGTCAGCGCTAGAGGGGGCTTCGCAGCGGTGAAGTATTGCTTTTAAAATTTTAATTAAGAAGAAAAGAAAACCTTTTTAAATTAAGCCTTAAAAAGAGGTGTAAAGATATTGACAATAAGCTACGCAAACCCACCAAGACATGCAATCGTTTAAATCAAGGCACGAGTCGAAAAACACCATCCCATAATATTAGTTAACGATTAACACATTTCTATATGTGTTGTAAGCATACAATACAACTGATAATATGTTGCGCTTATTTATCTGGTGTACTGACATTTTTGCGCGTTTAACGGCTGAAATCTAACGTGGTTTGTGCCCTTCAGAATGAAAAGAGTTTGCATTTACCTTTTTAATAAAAGGCGAGCTTTTAAGCCTGAGAAATCACCCCGTAAATGCACACATTTAATTGTACATGTTAATATGTATGCTTACACAGTATTAAAAGACACTCAACAATTACACAGTATTAAAAGACAGTCAACAATTAACGTCATTTACCTTCATTCCCGCGTTTGACTTGTGCTGTAAATCTCTTCCTCGTTTTCAGTTCACGTGATTACGTAGGAGGCGTAATACGTGATGACGCAATACGTGACTCCGCCTCCTCCATTAGAGTATATGGACAAAAAAACAGGTTCCAGTTATGACCATTACGCGTAGAATTTCGAAATGAAACCTGCCTAACTTTTGTAAGTAAGCTGTAAGGAATGAGCCTGCCAAATTTCAGCCTTCTACCTACACGGGAAGTTGGAGAATTAGTGATGAGTGAGTCAGTCAAACAAGTTCCAGTTATGACCATTACGCTTAGAATTTCGAAATCAAACCTGCCTAACTTTTGTAAGTAAGCTGTAAGGAATGAGCCTGCCAAATTTCAGCCTTCTACCTACACGGGAAGTTGGAGAATTAGTGATGAGTCAGTCAGTCAGTCAGTCAGTCAGTGAGGGCTTTGCCTTTTATTAGTATAGCTATAGACATACATACATATATATCCATATCTATATCTATCTATATATCTCTATATCTATATATGTATATCTATATATATATATCTTTCTCTCTCTATATATATATTTATATATATATATATATATATATCTAAATCCCCGCGAAGTTCTGCTTTTAAATTTTTATGAAGAAGAAAAGCTTTTTAAATTGAGGGAAAATATCCCAATAGCAATTTGTTAAGGATCTGTTTTTTGTGAAGCAGCCTTAACACAGCTTTTCTGCTGTTTTATAAACGAACGCCATATAAGGTCTTCCTTTTTCCTTGCTTCGCCAAGGAAAGAGCCTTTTTATTAAATCCAAGGGTTCTTCGCTTTTTTTTTTGTTTGTTTATTACGATTGTTATAGTTCTGTTTGTATACGACGTTGTCAGTTCAGCACTCAGGTTGTAATATGACCAAGCCGTGCAAGCTTACTGTTAAGAATGCAACCTATAGTTGTACATGAGAAAAGCAATCTTGCCTCAAATCAATGGCAAACTTTTGTAGGTCTATGAACTTAATTTAAAGTTTAGGTTTACACGGTGCTTTCTTTCCGAAGTACCTGCACTCATGAATATGTGTGTATGCGTCAGTAACTCAACTCCCCGCGCTTTGCACCGGCGAAGTACTGCTTTTAAATTTTTATTAAGAAGAAAAGAAAACCTTTTAAAATTGAGGGAAAATATACCAATAACAGTTTGATAAGGATGTGTTTTTTTGTGAAGCTGCGTTCACTCGAGTGATCACTTCGAGATGACTTGCTTGCTAACCATAAGCGTTACCTGGTAGGTAACCACCCATACAATCAGATTGTGAATCAGACTACGAATGCCGTGAATGTAATTACCCCGATCTGCATGCTGTCAAATAAACGAAACCACACGCCGTGGCGCAATTTTAGGGGCTTAGCCTCTAGCGCGGACGTCCGAGGTTCGATTCCCGTAAGGGAGTGAAGTGAGTGCTTCGCACCGGCGAAGTACTGTTTTTAAATTTTTATTAAGAAGAAAAGAAAACCTTTTTAAATTAAGTCTTAAAAAGAGCTGTAAAGATATTGACAATAAGCTACGCAAACCCACCAAGACATGCAATCGTTTAAATCAAAGCGCGAGTCGAAAAAACACCATCCCATAATATTAGTTAATGATTAACACATTTCTATATGTATTGTAAGCATACAATACAACTGATAATATGTTGCGCTTATTTATCTGGTGTACTGACATTTTTGCGCGTTTAACGGCTGAAATCTAACGTGGTTTGTGCCCTTCAGAATGTAAAGAGTTTGCATTTACCTTTTTAATAAAAGGCGAGCTTTTAAGCCTGAGAAATCACCCCGTAAATGCACACGTTTAATTGCACATGTGTTAATATGTATGCTTACACAGTATTAAAAGACACTCAACAAGTACACAGTATTAAAAGACAGTCAACAATTAACGTCATTTACATTCGTTCCCGCGTTTGACTTGTGCTGTAAATCTCTTCCTCGTTTTCAGTTCACGTGATTACGTAGGAGGCGTAATACGTGATGACGCGATACGTGACTCCGCCTCCTCCATTAGAGTATATGGACAAAAAACAGGTTCCAGTTATGACCATTACACGTAGAATTTCGAAATGAAACCTGCCTAACTTTTGTAAGCAAGCTGTAAGGAATGAGCCTGCCAAATTTCAGCCTTCTACCTACACGGGAAGTTGGAGATTAGTGATGAATGAGTCAGTCAAACAGGTTCCAGTTATGACCATTATGCGTAGAATTTCGAATAAAACCTGCCTAACTTTTGTAAGTAAGCTGTAAGGAATGAGCCTGCCAAATTTCCGACTTCTACCTACACGGAAGTTGGAGAATTAGTGATGAGTGAGTCAGTCAAACAGGTTCCAGTTATGACCATTACGCGTAGAATTTCAAAATAAAACCTGCCTAACTTTTGTAAGTAAGCTGTAGGAATGAGCCTGCCAAATTTCAGCCTTCTACCTACATGGGAAGTTGGAGAATTAGTGATGAATGAGTCAGTCAAACAGGTTCCAGTTATGACCATTACGCGTAGAATTTCGAAATAAAACCTTCCTAACTTTTGTAAGTAAGCTGTAAGGAATGAGCCTGCCAAATTTCAGACTTCTACCTACACGGGAAGTTGGAGAATTAGTGATGAGTGAGTCAGTCAAACAGGTTCCAGTTATGACCATTACGCGTAGAATTTCGAAATAAAACCTGCCTAACTTTTGTAAGTAAGCTGTAAGGAATGAGCCTGCCAAATTTCAGACTTCTACCTACACGGGAAGTTGGAGAATTAGTGATGAGTGTGTCAGTCAGTCAGTCAGTCAGTCAGTCAGTGAGTCAGTGAGGGCTTTGCCTTTTATTAGTATAGATTATTGGTAAATATAAGAAACTTACCAATGCACACTACACACATTTAACAAATGACTAATATATACTAAATGCCCCTCACATAAGTATCATACACTGAAGGGGAACATCTTTTGAAAATGCCCATGTTATCCTAACTTGTCCTTTTGAACAACTGGGCACTGCTTTGTTCATAACAAAGTGGTTATCAGAAATTTACTGTGGTATATTTCAGTACAATTAACTATTATTTTTTATGTATGTTTTATTTATGCTGTTTTTAAAACACTCCACTAGTTTAAAAAACAACCTATTTTGTGTAGCAAGAAGATTATTTGTGCCAATGTAATTTGTGAGATTCATTTCACAAATCCAAGCAATTCAGCTGAGAAAGAGAGAGAGACTGCTGGGAGACTGACAAATGACAGCTGTAAATCAGGTTAGGGAGATAGGCAGAAAACATGTGAAAGATACAAGCAGGTTGTTTGGAGAAGTGTCTGCTTAACCAATATGGTTACAAAACCCATTGTTTGTGAAGTTATTAATAACCAACCAGTTCTGACCTTAATTCTATTAATACTTAATTATGTGAGTGTTTATAATGATGAGCATCCAGCACAAAGTCATAACTGTCACTATGCCACAGAAATTCCTAGCTGCTGGATGGGACATCTGATTTGTCAGCATTCTCCCACTTGGCTGTGATGTCTCTATGCTTCTATCCAGCATAAATACAGTATGTATGCATTCAGGATTATGCATTGTATATTAGGAATGAATGTTACCTTTTAAAGCAAGTGAAATACATATATCTCTTTTTATGCCATATTTCTCTCTCTTGTAATTATTTTCTGCCTGGGTACAAAAGATACAGTATTTGGTTCTAGTCAATTCTGTATCAAGAAACAAATTCCAGGGGAGAAACAGCACTCTCTGCTGGATAAACTTTGCATGGGTTTTTGTCAATTTTAGGAAGAGATCTTGTTTGCAGGTAACTGCACAGTTTTTGGGATACAGTTTACTCCACATAATGAAGCTGTTTTGTCTTATTTTCTTGTGACAGAACTGTTCTTCTAAAGATGATAGCAGTCACCTAAAATGTGTCATATCACAGAAAGCTTGGAGAATTGATTCTTCAAGAACGATAGAGGGTTCAGATCAGTAGAGGCTATAGAAACAACCAGGGTCACCTCTAGTCTGGTGTTTATTTAGATAAAATGAGTGACCCCAGAGCTGCATTCAAAGTAAGGCCAGGGAGGAGTCAAAAGTCACCAAAGAAATTAGCTTGGCCTTGGAGTCAGAAGTGAGATTTTCTTTGTAGAAGAACGTTGGCAAGTGAGAAAGAAACAAAAAAGAGACAAGTAAGGGTGAGAATGGTCGTCAAGGTGGACAAGAAGTTAATCCAGCGACATTAGAAGAATCCTGTCATCCATCAGGTTAATCCAGAATGGGTCTCAGCAGAGACTGTTGGAGAAGAATAAGAGAGCCGAAGACTTCAGCACAAAAAAGCTCATTGTCGTCTCCGTGCAGACAATGCTAGCTTCAATGTCTGCAAGAAATAGTCACCCTTAACAGCTTGCTCTGAAGTCCAAATATAAATAATTCAACTATGATACAAGCATGGTTTTAAGGAATTACAGAATAGTAGTAATCATCATTGTTCCCTTTTTTTCTAAATATTATGGAAAAACTTGGCACTTTTAAGTTAGCTATGTACCCTAACCAAGTACCAATATGTATAATATTAACACAAATAATGTCATAAACTCACTCACAGTAACATCAAGGATGTCTGAAATGGACTGGGACTTATTATTGGACTCAAGCAACCCAGGGTTCAGTTGCTTGAAGGGAGTGTGGATAAAGCTAATGCCCTGAACTAATTGTTTGAAAGATTTTCCCTCCCAATGCCACCTTCATCCAATGGCCAGTCTCTCCACACCAGCCCTACTACATCAACAACTCCTGCACATCCTATGGAATGGCCAGGAACAACTCCACCTCTGACCATCAGTGTAGGCTGTCCATAAATGAAGAACAACTGAAGAGACAACTGAGGAGGCTACACAAAGGAAAAGCTGCGGGACCAGATGGAGTCGATCCTTGTGCTCTTAAGGCCTGTGCTGACCAACATTGTGGTGTCCTCTGTCAACTGATCAGTCTGTCCCTAAGCTCAAGAATATACTTAACGCTATACGAGGCATGAGCTTCAGCACGCTGCTCCTATCGTTAAATGTATTGTGTCATTAAGATGGGGAATATGCAATGGTTATATTGCCTTTGCGAGAAATACATGAAGAAAAGCACCATGAAGACATTTGCATGTCAGCATTTGAGCTTGATGATTTGGTACACCACATCGAACCACTCATCAAACATTGAAAGTAGTATAATGCGTCACTATTATACATCATAAAATTTTGACAGGTGTATGTCCCGCCCCCCTGGCATTTCCGGTACCCACGCTATGCCACCTGGTTAATGGGCATTTCCCCCGTGCTCTGATCTCTGCCTGTTGTCGGGTGCGCTGTTTGACCGGCATCAGACCTTTTGTCAGTCGTGCGTAAGGAAAATGGTCGGCCGATCTTAGCCTTGATCCTAAAAAACTGGGGCTGGTCATCTTTGTGATCTGAGACGGACCTTCGGGGCCCTGTAAGGAGTCAAAAGGTACGTCATCAATGGGGTGGAGCAGGCATCCTGCTCCTATCTGCGTACAGCGCCGGGGGTGTGTACAGAGAGTACAGAGAGCATGAGTGACAGACCCAGCGAGATGTACAAGAAAACTTTAGAGAGAATCTATTACACACCCAGGAAGCCTGGCAGCGCATCCCAAACACACCCAGGGCATGCCGTTACCCTGCCCACCGTGTAAAAACCATGCCCTTTATAAAGCAAGGCATATAGTGGATGATAGCAAGGTGTTTTAAAACAATAGCTTGCAGAGTGGATGTACAAGAAAGTTTTAGAGAGAATCTATTACACAGGCAAGGAAACCTGGCTGTACAGCCCAAACACACCATGGGCATCCGGTTACCTCTCTCACCTTGCAAAACCAAGCCCTTTCTAAAGTAAATCATAATGTAGTAGATACCAAAGTGTCTTAAAACAACAAGTTTTATTGAATGAATCAAAACGATACCAAAAAGTGACACACGGACACTGGGTAAGCTGCCAGGCGGCAAGCTCTGATGCCACAATGGACCAGCGAGAATGCTTGACTGGCCCAGCCACACACGGACTATGGTTAGCGTAGCTGGTTAAAACCTTGCAAAGTGGCAGACTCAGCCAGCCTACTTCAGCTCGGTCAAAAGAATTGTTAGCTGTAAAACAAGCGTTAGTGTCTCCTTTCTTACCTTAATAGCGGAGGACACTGCCAGCCTGCTAGGTCTCAGTCATAAGGAGATGGTCACCTGTGCTAACCACAACATACCCAATTCTTGTTATTGAGGAGGCCCAAGGCTTTGGGTCCAAAAACCCGTCTTTAAATATGCTTTTGGGCAAAGCTTTTTACAACGCTCGGGGCCAATCAAAACATTTAAAGATAAGATTTTTTTAGATAAACCGCCAACATATTTTCAACCAATCAACAAACACAGGCCTCATGTTAAGCTAGCCAATGGCATTATACCAGGCTGGTTCGGGCATGCGCTGACTGCATCAAGCGCTCCCCATGTTCATAACAGCCAATCAGGATACAGACAGGGTGGCGGGGATGTGAAAAGTCTATGGGTGAAAAAACAACATGGCGCTACTGTCAAAAATGTATGAACTGCTCTGTCCATGGAAAAAATGTATTATCATATGAATTAAACAGTAACAGACAAAAATATCGTAACACATACAATGGTGGCACGGGTATTTGGGCGGTCGTTTTTCTAAGCCAGGAGATCTAGGTTTGCGCCGATCAGAAGAGCAAAAGTAAGACATGTACTTTAAAATTCTGTAAATTATTATGATTGTGCATTACAGTGTTTTATTGTATTATAGACCCATAAATGAAAAGGTAAAATGGAATTCTCTTGTTGTTATTCTTAATACGCGCCATTTAATTTATGATAGGCCTAGAAGTTGGTAAGACACGCCAGAGCAGATGGTCTTGTAAAATAAATAAATAAATAAAAATCCGGTAACGCATTAATATTTACAATGGAATGCTCTTGTTGTCATTCTTAATATGTGCCATTTAATTTATGATTGGCCTAGAAGTTGGTAAGACACGCCAGGGTAAAATTTGTAAAATTTGAAAAGAATAAGTAATTGCAGTACTGAAGTCGTCTCGCACTCTGGGTGTATCTACCATTTTGGGATTTTCTAGCCTGAGAGAATAATTTAGCAGCTGCCTACTTATCAGTTGATATCTCCTCCTCTTTACAAGTTCACTGCCTCGGGGCGTCGTCTTCCGTTATTTTAACTTGTTCCACCAGCTTTTGAATGAAAATTAGCTAAACAGTCTCTCCCTGCCAATTTAAAATTGTTTCTAAGTGGTGTATCATGGAGTCAGATCTCCAGGTTATTGTGGCAGTTTTTAGCAGGTCCTGCCATTTTTAAGTGTAAGGTATTAAAGAAGCAGTGCAGTGGTAGCGCTGCTGCCTCACAGTAAGGAGACCTGGGTTTGTTTCCCAGGTCCTCCCTGTGTGGAGTTTGCATGTTCTCCCCGTGTCTGCGTGGGTTTCCTCTCACAGTCCAAAGACATGCAGGTTAGGTGCATTGGTGATCCTAAATTGTCCCTAATGTGTGTGTGCCCTGCGGTGGGCTTGCGCCCTGCCCGGGATTTGTTTCTGCCTTGGACTCTGTGTTGGCTGGGATTGGCTCCAGCAGACCCCCGTGACCCTGTAGTTAGGATATAGCGGGTTGGATAATGGATGGACATATATTAGTATAGTATATATATTTCACCATTTTAGTTCCAGTGTTTTCCCCTTTTATCAGCATAAATATCCATGAGAAGTATATTTCTTATTCTATATTTACATTCTCAGGTATGTTCCCAATATCTCCTCATTGCATCAAGAGTCTCAATGAACAGGATCACATACACATACATACACATGTACATACATTAAGTAATCCCTAGCTGCTATGGTAATAGAGAAAAAGATTGAAATACTGTATTTAAAGCAAGCTGTGTCCTGGGCCAGAACATTTGCCCTGGATTAGATTATATGCAGAGGCCAGTGATATTTTAATAACGAAAACGAGGATTAGAACTAAAAATATTGTTTTTTGTTATACAAGAACGAGAACCGAGATTAATTCAAACAGAAAAACTAAAACTAAATAATAATAAAAATGAGTAATATGTGAACAAACTAAAATGAGAATGAAAATTGAGTAAAAATGAAAAAAAAACCCAGCAACAGCATTTTCGTTCAATCCGGTTCAAAGCGTTCAGTAACGTTGCGCTGTTTAATAAGCCCAGGTTACAAGATCACCGTATAGTAGAGTCACGTGGTGCAACTTCCATAAAAGACCGTTGTTTGTTTGTTGAGCACATTTGGTGTGTTGGGTTGAAGCGGTTGGAACGTGTGGTTGACGATGACGAATTTTGCACAGATGTTTGTGGGTATAAAGCGAGAAAGTAAAGTGTAGAAATACTTTAATTACAGCACAGATGATAATAAAAGCAAATGTTGCGTGCAAGAAGAACAAAAGAGTCTCAGCGTTTCAGTGCACCAGGACTGCAGTGCTGGCAGCAGAAATTGTCAACATAAAGTCTGCTGGGGCCAGTGGCCGAGGACCTCGTCTGTGCACCTGCATCACAGGCATTCTTCGAGTGAATATTTTCACTGTGTGGCTATCTGTGAAATGGACGTCGTCGCAACATGAACAAATCTCTTGAAATGTGTGCTTACTGTATTTAAAGCTTAACAGCAATGTGCTGCCACAGACTGGTTACTTGGGTTAAAACATTTGATCTTGCCGACTACACTCTTTAGGCTGCTTAATCTGTCTGATCATTGATAGCCAAGCTGTGTTTACAGTAATCCCTCCTCCATCGCGGGGGTTGCGTTCCAGAGCCACCCGCGAAATAAGAAAATCCGCGAAGTAGAAACATATTATATGTTTATATGGTTATTTTTATATTGTCATGCTTGGGTCACAGATTTGCGCAGAACCACAGGAGGTTGTAGAGAGACAGGAACGTTATTCAAACACTGCAAACAAACATTTGTCTCTTTTTCAACAGTTTAAACTGTGCTCCATGACAAGACAGAGATGACAGTTCCATCTCACAATTAAAAGAATGCAAACATATCTTCCTCTTCAAAGGAGTGCGTGTCAGGAGCACAGAATGTCACATAGATACAGAAAACAATCTCTAGCAAACAAATCAATAGGGCTGTTTGGCTTTTAAGTATGCAAAGCACCGCGGCACAAAGCTGTTGAAGGCGGCAGCTCACACCCCCTCCGTCAGGAGCAGGGGAGAGAGAGAGAGAGAGAGATAGAGAGAGACAAAGTTTGTTTTTCAGTCAAAAATCAATACGTGCCCTTCGAGCTTTTAAGTATGCGAAGCACCGTGCAGCTTGTCATTTCAGGAAGCAGCTGCACAAAAGATAGCAACATGAAGATAATCTTTCAGCATTTTTAGACGAGCGTCCGTATCATCTAGGTGTGCGAACAGCCCCCCTGCTTAATCCCCATACGTCAGGATCAGAGAGTAAGCGCAAGAGAGAGAGAAAAGTTAGCAATCCAGCTTCTCAGCCATCTGCCAATAGCGTCCCTTGTATGAAATCAACTGGGCAACCAACTGAGGAAGCATGTACCAGAAATTAAAAGACCCATTGTCCGCAGAAATCCGCGAACCAGCAAAAAATCTGCAATATATATTTAAATATGCTTACATATAAAATCGCGATGGAGTGAAGCTGCGAAAGGCGAAGCGGGATATAGTGAGGGATCACTGTAATGGCATTATGAACTGTGAGTGTGTTTTGTTGACTGAACCATAATCTTGCATTGAAATACATATAGGCCCAGCATTTGTGGTCTTGCAACAGAAAAAAATAAATAAAATTGTACTAATATTATGTAAAAAGGCCAGAAACTAAATAAAATAAAAACTAAAATTTTAAACAGAAAACTAAATAAAAAGAAAAATTGTTGACTTCACTGAAAACTAGAACGAAATTAAAATAAAAATTAATTTTATAAAATAAAATAAAAACTACAACTACAATTAATATCAGAACTAAAAATATCACTGGCAGAGGTCACAACTAGTGTCTTTCATTATAGAACTCTCTCTTTTTTTTTAAAACTTACATTTCTAAAGATATGAAACAAACCTTTTAGCATTAACCTTCAATGCTACTCTTATCATATTTCAAATACTTTCATAAACTAACTGTTTCATATTCAGACATGAATAACATAACACAGCAGTAACCATTCATCTCAAACATCTCAGCCATATATAACTTATTTACACCTAATACAGCTTACAAAATATTCATTTAACAAGAGTACCAAGTGTTTAGGAGCCGAGCAACTATTTTAAAAAGCTGCCCTCTTATCTGGGGAGTGATCCACAGCACCGCCATCTATCAATCTGCAGCGCAGCAGCAGGTCTTTGCACATGAGCAGTTGGCCGCTTGCATTTAGCGAGTTTTTACTTCGCCTCATTGAAGCAATACTTATCACCATTACTACCGTAACGTTCTGATTATAAACTTGACTCTCAGTTAAAAGGTAAAATCTTTGAATTTATTGTATATTAGCTGTGTAAGCCCGTGCTGTAAAAAGCCCGGTACCCTAGAAACTATTGAAAGCGTGAGAAAAATATTTAAATGTAGAGATGTCGGGTAATTGAAAGGAACTACTCTGGGCATCTCTCTCCTAGGAGGATTCGTTTCGTTGACATGTTCGCCTCACTTGTGTATTAGCAGCGGGAGGAAAAGTAAAATGGATACTGTTTTACCAGTGTTAGCGGCTAAGCAACTTTGTCTTTCTTCTGAGGTTTCATTTTGCTGACTTGCTGGCCCCACTTGTGTTATTAGTGGCTAAGCGAGTTTCTGTTTCCACGGTGGTTGAGCCCTTACCCTGACTCCACCTCTTATTTTCAGGCCGGACACACAGACACACACACTTCCACGTGTAGACATTTATATATAAGGACTAACCTGTGGAATAGGTAGAGTGGAGCAGCAATGAGAGGCAACACACTGCTTTCAGTCTGTTGTCCAAGTTGTGGTCTGAGGAGCAGGCAGAAATTCGTCTCTTTACTGCAACCCTGATGGAACCAGTTGAGTGTGAAACACGTTACTGCTCCATTCCACAGTCCGTTTTCACAGTCCACTTGACAACAGGAACCCATTCTTTCCCAAATAATATCACTTTCTGTGATTTATTACATTAATAAAAAAACTATTGTGGCCTCTTTTTTTTGAGTGCGCCACACATGCAGTGACAGCTTGAAGTCTGTGATTCATAGACATCATGAGGTGCTGAGGGTCTTCTCTGGTGATGCTCTGCCACGCCCCTAATGCAGCCATCTTTAGCTCCTGCTTGTTTCAGGGGGGCTTGTCCCCTTAAGTTTACTCTTCAGCATATGGAAGGTCTGCTGAATTGCATTTCAATCAGATGACTGGCTTGGCCATTCAAGTATTTTCCAATTTTTAGATTTGAAAAGCTCCTGCATGTCTTCAGAAGTATGTTTGGATCATTATCTTGTTGTACGATGAAGCTTTTGGAGGCATTTAGTGGTGTCACACACGTGCGCTTAGGAGGCAGTCAACAAGCCCTGAGGTGATTGGGGTACTGATGCCTCTCTCTCTGTCCCCTACAGAACAAAAGAAGACAAACCATAAACACACACACTCAGCAGCAACACTTCTGGTCTCTGAAAATGGCTTTCTGCAGACAACTCCAGTGGATAATGTCACTTCCAGCCCATTTATGATGATGTCACTTCTGGTTCCTCAGGATGACGTCATTTCCAGTCTATCTGTGATGACATCACTTCAGCTCCCCAGGATGACAGCACTTCTGGGCCATCTGTGATGACACCACTTCTGGCTCCTCAGGATGATGTCACTTCCTGTCCCACATGTGATGATGTCACTTCCTGTTTTATCGTCATTTCCTCACAACTCATTTTCTGCAGCCAATTGATATATAAATTATCATTCCACCTCTGTATTCTGTGAAATGTTTTGGTTTTATTCATCAAATATTGACCGATCTTACTGTTTTTTTCCCACAGATATTATATGGGGCAATTCCCAACTCTGTTTGCCAGTTTCTGTGTGATTTAATTCTATTATATTTGGCATAGCTGGCAGAATACATTTGTTCCAGAATGCCAGAGGAACAAGACCTCAACACTGTTTTGACCACCATGATGACTGAATTACAACAACTGAAGATTCAAGTAGGAGAAACATGTACCCAACTGCGGAGTTGGAAGCTTGGGCTGCGGCAGCAGTATAGACAGAGACTTCTTGGTCTTTACCCCCTCAGTTGACTCACTTAACTCAAGAGGATGATGTAGAATCTTACTTTTTTGATTTTTGAGCGCACTGCAAATGTAATAGATGGCCAGCGTCGGAGTCGGCTTACATTCTGGAACCCTACTTGAAGGGAGAAGATTAGAGAGCTTATTATGACCTTACTGAGGAGCAGGCCACCGATTATGACGCATTAAAATTGGACATGTATAAGCGCTACGGTGTGTGTCAGCGGCACAGCAGGTGAGAGAATGGTGGGAGTGGACGTTTGATCCGGAGCAGCCAATAAGAGCTCAAGCTTTTGAGGTTTGGGGCAATGTCGGGTGCTGGCTACGGCCAGATGTGAATAGTGCCCAAATGATGGCCAAGCTCCTAGCCTGTCAGGCCTTCATCAATGCCTTCCCTGACCAACTCGCCCAGCAAGTCCATAAACAAGAAGTTACCTTGGATAACCTCATAGAGGTGGCTGAGTGACATTGGACGGTCTGTAAACCGGACAGGTCAGAATGGTCCTTTCGTCAGTCTTGACAGGTTTTGTGTACCTCACCCTGAACATACCTGACCACTCACAGAAATCTCCTCCTGAAAGAAGGACAAATCGTTCATCCCTCCCCACTGTTTCAAGCGTGGGGGGGTTGGACATATGTTTCCCGCATACCAAACCATGGAGCCCATGGATTGTTCTCACGGCATGGGAGAGAGGTATTGTGCTCTGATCAACCCTTTGTCTCTCCCTTATATGGGAGTAGTAATACTTAATGGGTATAGGGTGACAGCTATGTTTGACTCCAGGAGTAACATTTCTATCGTTGTTCACTGTTATGTTTTGCCACGACAGTGGGTCAGAAATCAAGACCAGTCTTAGATGTATTCACAGGGAAATTCATTATTACAAATCCGCCTCATGTGTCATCTCAGTTGAGAATATCATGAAAAGTCTGGTGGTTGCCGTATTACCCAATCCACCTCATCCTGTGATACTAGGGTGAGACTGGTCTGACAGTAACAGTAATAACACTAATCCGACTGCTTCCACACCGTGTACGACAGCACATATGACCAATACAGCAACTCAATCTGATGGAGATGAGGGTCCTTCAGGCAATCCGGAAGTCACTCCAACTACCGGAGAGCCAGGACGGTCTGAAACTCCGCCCATTGAAGTTGAAGAAGACCCTATTCAAAAAGTAGCTTCTCAGTTTACATTAATGCCATCCTCCTTTAAAAGGGAACAGTGGAACGATGATTCCTTAAATTTGCGGGAAATGCATTTGTTTTTCTGTTAATGGACAATCGTCCCAAGATCCCCACGCCACAAATGCCCTACTTTGTTATTAAAAATAATCTCTTGTATCAGGTGGCAGAACATGAGGGGGAGGTGAGGTCACTGTTGTTAATCCTGTGTACTTATTGGCAGCAAGTATGTGAATTAGCTCATGCCCATCTCCTAGGAGCCCATTTGGGGACTGAAAAAACACTTGAACAAATTAAGTTCCGATTTTATTGGCCAGGAATAAGTGGGGAGGTCAGATGATACTGTGTTTCATGTCCAAAATGCCAGGTTCATCAGATTCCTAGAAAGGAGCGCACTCCTCTTATTCCTCTACCCTTTATTGACATGCCATTTAAAAGGGTTGGCATTGATCTCGTTGGACACCTCGAACCCTCATTATATGGCCATAAATATATTTTGGTCATGGTGGATTATGCCACTTGATTTCCAGAGGTTGTTCACTTGCGCTCAGCAACCTCTAAAATAATCACACGGGAATTAGTAGGGATATTCGCACATGTTGGGATTCCCAAATTGGTACCAACAGACCAAAGAACTCCCTTCACTTCAGAAACGTTCAGGGAGGTTGCTAAAATACTGCAAATTAAACATCTTAAAAACATCGGTCTATCACCCACAAACAGATGGTCTGGTAGAATGATTTAATCAAATGCTTAATTAAGCAGATGTTAAGCAAGGTAGTTAGCAAGGATGGAAGAAACTGGGATCAGTTGCTTCCCCTCCTATTATTTGCCTATAGGGAAGCTTTGCAGACCTCTATGGGCTTTTCTCTCTTTTGAACTCTTATAGAGTAATAACCCCACAGTCTATTGGACATGCTAAAAGAAGGATGGGAAGAAGAGGTCCTCCATCCATCCATTATCCAACCCACTATATCCTAACTATAGGGTCACGGGGGTCTGCTGGAGCCAATCCCAGCCAACACAGGGTACAAGGGAGGAAACAAACCCCGGGCAGGGCACCAGCCCACAGCAGCGATGAGGTCCTTCCCTCTTCAAATATTTTGGAATATATCACTCAATTACACGATAGACTGGCAAAAATTAGACCTGTACTAAAATAGCATCTAGAAAAGGCTCAAACAGTGCAGGTGCAATATTACAATCGGAAAACACCACCCTCTGGGAATTTCTCCCAGGAGATCATGTTATGGTGCTTGTACCTACTTCCCATTCCAAATTATTGGCACATTGGCAAGGCCCATACGAAATTAAGGAATGAAAAGGACTCATCGATTATTCGGTTAAACCACTAGCTTGTTGGCCGAGCGATTGTATTTATCATGTAAATTTGCTGAAACCATGGAAGGACAGAGAAACTGAGCCCGCCTCCGGTCAGCCATGCTCCCTTTTTGTCGAACACCAAACCCTTAATTTCGGATATGATATGACTTGGCAACAGCGACAGGAGCTGGAAACAGCCATCCTGTCGATCCCGTAAATAGTGAGCTACCTGGTCACATGGTGCTGATTGAACATGACGTCATTATTGACCCGGGAGTGATTGTCTGAGAATGCCCATATTGGCTTCCCAAGTCGAAAAAGACTGAAGTGGATTTAGAAATTAGACATATGCTGGATATGGGGTTAAATGAAGAGTGCTACGGCCCATGGTCCAGTCCTATCGTCTTAGTTCCAAAACCTAATGGGTTGTGGAAGTTCTGTTATGACATCTGACGACTCAATCTGGTATCCAAATTTTATGCTTATCTGATGCCTCAAGTTGATGATCTCCTCGAATGGCTAAATAATGCTCAATATCTAACTACCCTTGATAGGAATAAAGGGTACTGGCAAATTCCCTTAATGCGTTCCACCAAAGAAAATTCACCTTTAGTACACCTAGCAGACACTGGCAATACATGGTGCTTCTATTTGGTTTGCCCGGTCACCAGTGACCTTTCAACATGTGGTGGACACACTGCTATGGTCCCACAATTCCTACAGTGCCGCCTACCTAGATGATGTAGACATCTATTCCGGCACCTGGAAGGAATATATACGGAAGGTTACAGCTGTTCTCTTAACACTTGCACAAGCTGGACTTCTGATCATTCCGAAGAAATGTTTCTTCGGGCAGAAAAAAGCCAAATATTTAGGTTATCTGGTGGGAAGAGGTACAGTGAAGCCACAGTTCTCTAAAGTCGATGCCATTATTAATTAGCCCTGTCCAATAATTAAAAGGCAAGTTCAGGCTTTGCTGAGATTATCAAGTTACTATTGCCGATTTGTTCCTCACTTCTCAGAAAAGGCTATGCATCTAACTGATTTAACAAAGAAAATTGCTCCCCTTAAAGTTGTTTGGGATGACAAAACTGAAGCTGCATTTCGTGACTTGAAGATGGCCCTTATGTCAGCACCTATATTAAAAACTTCTAAGTTTTCTTTTCCTTTATCCTCCAGACCGATGCGTCGGACACAGGACTCGGTGCCATGTTGAGCCAATGCATTGATGGTGCTGAACAAGGCTAGCCGGAAACTGTCTAGATCGAGAGACCAGGTATGTGGCGGTGGAAAGGGAGGCCTTAGCGATTAAGTGGGTTGTGACAAATTTACGATACTGCATTTTGGAACGGACGTTTACTCTGATTATGTACAATGCTGCTTTACAGTGGATGGCTCTGCATCGTGAGTCTAATCCTTGTGTCATTATATGGTTTCTGGAATTACAACCTTACAGATTCAGAGTCTCTTATCATCGAAGTTCTCTCCAATGTGGAAGATGAATGTTCTCTTCGTTCCCCTTGTACTAATCCATGTCTGAGAAGTTAAGCAGAAGTAAGCTTTACAAAACCATACATTATGTAAAAGCATGCTTTGATGAGCAAACAGAAAAATATTTGTCCAAGGGACTCAAGGTCTAAGCATTCCACACAAGAGTCTGCCTTATCCCGTTTCCTCTATTTACATCTGAACGCCATAACAAAAGGGCCAAGAAGTCATGTCGCATAAGGGGCATTGAACTTGTGGTGAAGATAGAAGAAGGAACTCTGGGGTCTGAGATAATACTTGGCTCAAGGATTGTGTAAGATAAAAGTGTCGACTGTTGCATTTCATAATGATATTAAATCACGCGTTCTACGGGTATAAAACTTTGCCCCAACCGACAGATGGGGTTCAGAAGAGCCCTGACGCTGTTAAGTAATATTGATTGCCTGCTTTCTGAAACTCTGCTCATTGTGACGCTGAAGAATAAAGCTGCTATATAACCACACCTGCTGTCTTGTCTGAGTCTTCGTCCACAGTTTTCTGGTGCCCAACGTGGGGCAGGAGACGGGCAGACGACTCCTCGAGCAGGATCGTCCGGAGGACCAGTTCCGACCAGATCGGGAGGACCAGCTCCGGTAAAAGTTAGGACTGGCCTGCCTTGGGCGTTTCCTGTGTGGGGAGTCCCTGACCTTCTCCTAGCCGATACGAGGCACGACTTGACGGGAATTTCCAGGCAGGTGGACAGAGTCACAGTGAGTAGATCGGGGGAATTCCAATGGTTTGACTGGTGTGCCAGAAATAATAGAAGTTTAAAAAGAGTAAAAGAGAATACTGTATCATTAACCCTTTAACCGCCAACTCCCTAAATATTCCCCACGCCAGGCGAAATCTGAACAATTTTCGTTTTTTTTACTTTTTTACATTTTTTTTACATTTTTTACATTTATTCAAGCAGTATTGACCACTAAATGTTGTGCAAGTTCTAGAAATGGGCAAACACATAATAAAACACAAAAATGTACCTTTTCTCAGGCTTCCACAACAATAAACTTTCATCAACTGTAACTGACGGTCCTGGCATGTAGGACAACTGAAATGCTTCAAATAAATGGTCAATCAAAGGACGTAGCTTGAACAAGCAGTCGCGGTTTGGATCTTTCTTATCTGGCTCATTTCTGTTGTCATTCAAATGAAAGAATTTCAGCAGCAAAGAGAATCGGTTACGTGTCATGATACCTGCAAAAATAGGCGTTGCATACATAGGATCTGTAGACCAGTACATCTCAATATCTGGTTTTCTGATTATTCCCATCAACATCAAAATCCCAATGAATTTTTTCATTTCGTTTTCATCAGTGTCTACCCAAGCACGAACACGGGAATGTGGAGGTAAATTGGGATTTTTCTCAATAAACTGTGCTGCATACAGATTTGTCTGATGAGCAAAATGTCTGATCAAATCAGGTGACACAAACAGCTCATAAAACTGCTCAGCAGTGTAATTGTTTACATCAATAATAAAGCCACACGTTGCCTCAAACGGATGCAGAAAAGGTAGTTCACCTCGGGCAGCAGTCCAGTTGAGATGCTGGGAATACACCCACTCATTGCCATCATCCGATGCGCCGTCATTCACAGTATCATGCAACGCACGTTGCTGATCATCATTGTCGCTAAAATCTTCTTCAGAACTGCTACAATCATGATCAGAATTATTGTCCAAAATCGCCTGCAAAACCTCACTTGAAGTCAGTTTACGTTTCGCCATATTCACAGCTTTCACTTTTGAATCACATCACGTGATCGGCCAATACAAGCGCAGAGTTGTCGAAATACAACGTAGTAATAATACCCATGCCAAACTGTCAGTTATACTACGTGCCAGGCATTCACATAACCACAGGCAAATGTGCCGGATAATTCCGGCAGTAAGGCGTCAGCAATAAAGCTACGATGCCGGATATATCCGGCAGAGGGCAGTTAAGGGGTTAATGTAGGGTGTTCTCAGGACTCGCGGAACACAGTTCTTGGGACCCTCTGAAAAATAGGCACAAGTTTGAATGTTAGTGAGTAATCCCTTGTGAAGTGGAATAGAAAGGGGTGAGTGGCACACCCCTATAAATAAATAGAGGAATAGGGGTGAAAGTGGAAAAAGCCAGAAAATGTGTGTCTGAATATAAGAGGGAGGTCGTGTTTCTCATTTGGCGTCTAGTCATAATCTTGTTCCGACGGGTTGCTCAGGAGAGAGAGACTATACCTAAGCAGTTTGATGCATACAAGGCGTTTGATGAAGGGATCAGGGTAAAAACCTCCATATCCTGGACTCCACGCTGAGTATTGATGTAGGATTCTGCTGAACCCAATAAACGGACACAAAGTCACCTGAGCTGAAATCCGGGAGCAGGAGTGGACGACAAGTGGGACGAGGGGAGGACAACAGTGGGGCTGAGCTGTTTTCTGTGATATCCTGCCACCCACTATGGGGAAACAAGTCAGCAAACCGGTCAAACCTATCCCCCTAGGACACCAAAAGCCTCTGTTGGAGGGATTATTTTCAGAGAATCACCAGGCTCCTAGTACACCCCTCGGGATCGAAAGGCGGTTCTCCTAGGAAGTTAATAGAGAAGAACACTGGGTTAGATTTTAAAAAGGCATGTAGGAAGTGGAATAAGCAGAGTGGGGGTAGATGGCCAATGGAAGGAACCGGAGATATGAGTGAGATACAGGAAATTAGAAAAATACTGTGCAGAAATACACAGGGTTGTTGTAATGGAGGTCCTTATCGGATGGATATGTTTGACAGATGGGAATTGATTATTAAAGACCGTATGTTGGAAGCAGCACAGAAACGGAATGAGCTTTAGCTGCCGACGTTAAGACTAGAAAGGAAAAGGAAGAGCTGCTTATAGCTTTACAGAAAGTGCAGGCTTGATTCGGGACCCCAGTCTGAAGGAAGGAGGAGAGAAGTGATAAAAAAGACCCTTTATATCCCGTGCTCTCTTCCCCACCACTTACCCGCAACCCCTTCCACCGCCCTCCTTCACCCCTTGCCCCAACGGCTCCTGTGTTAACCGATGCCCCAGCTACTGATGATTTCTTTGATGAACAATATCATTACGGACCTCTCCTCACATATGGATCTGGATGATGAGACTGACGGCCATTTGTCAGGGGCTACAGGAGGCTCTTCTAACTCACACAAAAAAGCCCTCCATTTCACAACGTACTAGAAGCCAGACCCTCCGAAATAAGTCCCCTAAAAACTTTACCCCATTTGAGTCCCCAAAACCTTTAGGACCCACATTTTCATGCCCTTTAATTGAGGTCCCTAACCCCCGACACGATCCCACACAACTCCCAGGGAAATGATAACCCCACTACTGTAATGATACATTGTAACTGGGATATTCAAGAGCTGAAAGAATTAGTGTCTGAATTGCCTGATCCTAAGGTAATCGGCGGGTTGAAGTTTGTGGAACAATTGCAGCAACTGGACGACATGTACAAGCCCAGTGCGGCCGAGTGGACCCAGGTGCTACGCAGAAAGTGGGCACCACTTGGGCTACTGTCAACCATGGGCAGCATAATGAAGCACAGTGGCAGTGGAATGAGGCATTGCCTCGTGGACAAAATAATGAGGGTCCTTTCCTTGCCCAATGGGAACCCGTGAAAACTGCAATAACCGCAAAATATAAAAAGGGCACCGACTGGTCCCTTATTTCGGCTGCCAAACAAAAGAAAGATGAGACAGTAGACGAATGGGCACACCAAATTCAGGACTTGATGACAAACCATTCTGGCTTAGACAACTCGGATGACCGTACCAAGGCAGCAGTTCCTCCTTTTTGTGTCAGGACTCAGAAGTGATATCCAAAATAAGGTACACACTTCCTGTATTGGATGAGAAAGAGTGCCACTTTTGATGAAGTTAAACGACATGCGGAACATGCTGAACGACAGACTAAGCAAAAAGAGTCAGATACTCAGACCAAGTTAATCACGGCACAAATGAATTATTATGCAGGTGGAGCTGCCTCAGGCAGGGGTCGAGGACGTGGAGGATTTTTTCCGAGGACAGGGGCGAGGCCGGGGGAGAGGTCGCTGATTTTTGCTTCCTAATCCGAATTCTTCGTCTATGGTCAAGCACTTGCTCAAAATCTAGAAGGATTCTGGCCAGATCAAGATAGTATATTGATACAGTATGTGGATGATATAATGGTGTGTAATACTACTGAAGAAGCTTGTGCACATGATACTCAGAAAATTGCTATTGTTTTTAGCGGAAAATGGGCATAAAGTGTCGAAAGCAAAACTGCAGTTAGTCCAAACTACCGTTTAATATTTAGGTCATGACATTACTTGCGGAACAAAAGCTCTCTCTAAAGACCGTATAAACACCATCCAAAATCTTCCTAGGACCTGTTACAAAGCAACAGGTTATGTCTGTATTAGGCATTCTAGGATACTGCCGGCAATGGATTTTAAACTTCACTGAAGAGCACAGCCTTTGCAAACTTTAGCGAACACCCCTGGCCTCCCCCTTTCTGGTCAGGTACAATGGAGATGAATAGGCTGAGAAGGCTCTGTGTGACTTAAAAAGTGCACTACTTTCTGCGCCAGCTTTAGGACTCCCTGACTATTCTCGTCCATTCACTCTGTTCGTGGACGAAAAGGGGGGATATATGAATGCAGTACTAACACAGCTCCATGGAGAAAAACAAAGGCCTATTTTTCGAAAAAATTGGATCCAGTGGCTGCGGCACTTCCAACCTGTCTCAGAGCAGTAGCAGCCACAACAGAGGCCGTGCTAGCCAGTACAGATATAGTGCTCATGAGCCCCCCTAAAGGTAAAAGTGCCTCACGCCGTACACTCCATTTTAGTACAGGCTAAAACCTCACATCTCACTACTGCTAGGGCAATACACTATCAAAATGTACTCTGTTCGTTGTCAAACGTTACCATAGAAAGTTGCTCCACCTTAAATCCAGCTACTCTTCTTCCAACTTAAGAGGAAGGGGAGCCCCACAACTGTCATGACGAAATAACTAAGGTTATAAAACCTAGACCAGACTACAGGAAAACACCCTTAGGAACAGGGGAGATAATTTTTGTGGATGGATGTTCCTTACGATTGGAAAATGGAACACCTTCAACCAGCTATGCAGTGGTCAAAGGTGACCACCTGCTGGAAGCAAACCGAATTTCTTCAAGTTTAAGCGCGCAGGCAGCTGAGTTGATAGCTCTCACCCAAGCTCCCATTAGTAAAGGAAATGAACTGGCCAATCACTTCGCTAAACAAGCTGCTTATGGTAATACCCCAATTTCTTTATTCCAACAGACAGATGACAGAGATTCCGGTAATTTAGTCATTTTCTTAACAGAGTTCAGCTTCAGAAAAAGAAAAAAGAAACAGGTCTAAGGAAGGATCATTGGTTGACGAGATCTGGACCCATAAGCAACCTAATAAACCTTTTCTTCCTAAAGCTTCTTTTCCAGGTATGGCAAAAATTACACATGGCCTGGATCACGCTGGAAAGGATGCAATGGTTCAAGAGGTTGAGAGACATTGGCAGGCAGAAGGCTTCTCTAGATACACAGAGCAATCCTGCAAACGCCATGCAGTATGTCAGAAATTTAATGTAGGAAAGGGTATTCAGGTAAGTCCCGCCGTTACACCTAACCCAATGGGTCCATTCGAACACCTTCAAATGGACTTCATTGAATTAACACCATCAAAGGGGTACCGATACTGTTTAGTAATTGTTGACATGTTCTCCCGATGGGTGGAAGCTTTCCCTTCCAAACATGCAGACGCCAAAACTGTGGCAAAAGCTTTGATAAAGGAAATCATTCCAAGATGGGGAATACCACAGAAATTGCAGACTGATAACGGTAGTCATTTTGTGAATTCTGTAATTAATGAATTGACTACTTGGCTCCAGATAAATGTACATCATTATTGCAAATACCATCCTCAAAGTGGGGGTATAGTAGAGAGAGGCAATGTTACCTTGAAATCTAAATTGGCTAAAATCTTTGAGCAAACAAATTTAACCTTGGCCTGATGCTCTACCCCTGGCCTTGATGGGATTAAGGGGAAGAACACATCGGCAGTTAGGGCTGTCCGCCATTCAAAATTCTGACCGGCACGGCCCATGCCAGTCGGCATGGTCATAGGTAATGTTAATCTGCATACTGTGGACAATGATCTTCTTTCCAGTCTTACAGGTCTCCGAGCTTCTCTGAAGGAGTCCATGAGCAGGTTAATCAGGCCTGGAGAACTAGTCCTCCATCAAAGGACTCCCAGATTCCGTTGGGAACCTGGATTCTGGTTAGAGATACTCGAAGGGAAACATTGGCACCAACCTTGGTGGAGAGGACCGTTCCAGTTCTGCTGTCGACACCACACGCTGTTAAAGTTGAGGGACTGCCTGCCTGGATTCACGCCTCACATTGCAAAAGATGGCACCCTTGATTGTTATACTACTATGTCTTTCCTTTCCCTTGTCGACTGCCCTGGTCACCTTGACTTTCCCTTTAGGAATCACCACATCAGTTTAGGTTGATTTCTGTTCTATTATCAACTGTGGGACTGGTCGACAAGTCCAGTGGACCTGTCTGACAAATATGTGTGTGTAACTGTTACAAACTCTGGATTCGGAAGTAACTGTGACGAACGGAAAATGGGTTTTTGCTAATACTGGAACTGATGACTGGGGTTATCAACCCTATAAGGCCCAAAAGTATGATCTGAAATATCAGTTTTCTATTATAAAAGGACATGCCCCTCATGAATGTGCCGAAAACCATTGTAACCCCCTTGATCATTACTCTGAAGAACCCCTCTTTACATGATTCAGGAACCTATATCTTAGGGGGCGTATGTATCTGGAACAGATCCTCTAGGGAGATTTCAAAATAAGGTTGAAAACCCTGTTACTAACACCCTCCCATCTCCCCACACACACACCCATCTCCCTTCCCCTGGTCCAGACCCGCCCCCTGTCAAGGTCATGAATATTTCCACCCTTTCTTCCACTTTCTCCATTGAAACTGGGTATGACAATCAGAACCGTTGGCTGCAATGGGTATTGTATTCGGCTAGACAAGTAAATCAATCTGATTGTTATGCATGTGCTACTGCTAGGCCACATTTGACCACTGTCCCTTTTCCCCTTTCTAATATATCTGATCCTACTGGCCTTCCTTGCCTACTTGCCCTTTTTATCTCTTCCTCTATTCCAACCGACTCTAATTGCATTATACTTTCCCTTCTCTTTCCTCCCACTCTTCATATGACTCCCCCCGATGTTCCAGCCTCATGAAGGTAATTATACCTGTTTTTTAAGAAACCTCACTTCCTCCCGTGGCACTAATGTTGGTAATATCCCGTCCCCATTCTGTTTCCAAACTTTTCAGGTTAATTCTTCCTCTTTAGCTTCCAAATTATCAACTTTTCTGATTACTCAGAATACTCCACTAGCTGATATTTGGTGGATGTGCCGTAGGTCTAAATTGCTTGACATTCTTCCCGCCTGACTGGACTGACTCTTGTGCTTTAATACAACTTGTTATGCCTTTCCGACTTCTCCTTTAACTGCCTCCCGTGTGTCGACCAATTCTGGCCGACGTCGTTGACCCTGTTCTGTGGACCCTTCCCAGTTTTCCCTACAGGCCCTGGGGTGTATTTTGATTCCATTGGAGTCCCTGATAAGTTCAAGGCAAGGGACCAAGTTGCTGCCGGATTAGAGTCTATTTTTCCTCAGGTTACTATAAGCAAAAATGTTGATTGGATTAATTACCTCTATTACAATCATCAACGATTCTTAAATTTTACTAAAGAAGCTGTTGAAGGTATCCATGAGCAACTTGATAAAAACATCCCTTATGACCTGGCAAAATCGATTGGCATTAGATATGCTCCTGGCTGAGAAAGGAGGCGTTTGTGCTATGTTTGGTGATGCATGCTGCACCTATATCCCTAATAATACAGCTCACCGATGGATCAATCACCCGTGCTTTAGCAGGTTTGACTGCTGCTCTCTAATGAACTAGCTACTAATTCTGGCATTTCTAATCCTTGGGACCAATGGTTTATGTCCACTTTTGGGTCCTGGGGCCAATGGCTTAAGTCAGTTTTCATTTCTCTTACAGTTGCTTTTATCGTTCTCCTGCTTGTTGCTTGCTGTATTGTTCCCTTGATAAGATACATTGTATCCAAGTATTTTACTGCCTCTATGGCAAAGGCTTACTTATTACACAAAGAAAAAATGCTTCAGATCACCACAGCCACCCCACACTCCTCTGCCCACTCCACTCCATCCCCTTCTCCTACCCTTTCCCGCTCAACTCTCCTCTGATCAAGTATTTTTTGTTTGCTCAAAAGGGGGGAATGTGGAAGATGAATGTTCTCTTCATTCCCTTGTACTAATCCATGTCTGAGAAGTTAAGCAGAAGTAAGCTTTACGAAACCATACATTATGTGAAAGCATGCTTTGATGAGCAAACAGAAAAAATATTTGTCCAAGGGACTCAAGGTCTAAGTCATTCCACACATGAGTCTGCCTTATCCCTTTTCCTCTATTTACATCTGAACGCCATAACAAAAGGGCCAAGAAGTCACGTCGCATAAGGGGCGTTGAACTTGTGGTGAAGATAGGAAGAAGGAACTCTGGGTCTGAGATATACTTGGCTCAAGAATTGTGTAAGATAAAAGTGTCGACTGTTGCATTTCATAATGATATTAAATCACCGCATTCTAACGGGTATAAAACTTTGCCCCAACCGACAGACAGGCTCAGAAGAGCCCTGACCGCTTGTCAAGTAATATTGATTGCCTGCTTTCTGAAACTCTGCTCATTGTGGACGCTGAAGAATAAAGCTGCTATATAACCACATACTGCTGTCTTGTCTGAGTCTTCGTCCACACCAAGCCAACGCCAACGCCCTCCCATATTTATGAGGCCGAGGGAAGGGGTTATGTTACACACGTGCGCATAGGAGGCAGTTGAAAAGCCCTGAGGTAAATGATACAACACAAGATAGGGGTTTGATTTGGGGTACTGGTTCCTCTCTTTCTGTCTCTATAGGAACAAAAGATGGCAAACCATAAATACACACAACTCACCGACAACACTTCCGATCTATGAAAATGGCTTCCTCCAGACAACTCAAGTGGATAATGTCACTTCCAGTCCATCTGTGATGACGTCACTTCTGGCTCCTCAGGATGACGTCACTTCCAGTCCATCTATGATGACGTCACTTACGGTCTTATTGGTTTCATCGTCATTTCCTCACAACCTCATTTCCTGCAGCCATTTTGTGTATAAACAATCATTCCACCTCTTTATTCTGTCAAATGTTTTGTTTTATTTCATCAAATATTGACCGATCTTACTGCTTTTTCTCATGGATATTATATGGGGCAATTCCACAACTCTTTTTGCAGTTTCTGCATGATTTAATGGCGGCACGGTGGCGCAGTGGGGTAGTGCTGCTGCCTCGCAGTTTGGGAGGACCTGGGGACCCTGGTTCGCTTCCCAGGCCCTCCCTGCGTGGAGTTTGCATGTTCTCCCCGTGTCTGCGTGGGTTTCCTCCAGGCACTCTGGTTTCCTCCCACAGTCCGAAGACATGCTGGTTAGGTGGACTGGCGATTCTAAATTGGCCCTAGTGTGTGCTTGGTGTGTGGGTGTGTTTGTGTGTGTCCTGCGGTGGGTTGGCACCCTGCCCGGGATTGGTTCCTGCCCTGTGTTGGCTGGGATTGGCTCCAGCAGACCCCCATGACCCTGTGTTCGGATTCAGCAGGTTGGAAAGTGGATGGATGGATGCTTGATTTAATTCTATTACAGTGGTACTTGAGCAGATCAGTTGTTTCTACACACCCCCAGAATTCATTGTGCAACTGCTGTCAGATGTTCCAGCACAAGGGAAGAGAAGTGTGCCAGACAGGACCTAGTGGAAGTTTTAAATTCCAAAGCCATATAACAACCCTAGCACCATGTTCAACAGACGAGGTGGTCTGCTTTGGATCTTGGGCAGTTCCTTCTCATCTCCACACTTTGCTCTTGCTGTCACTTTGATGCAGGTTCATTTTTGTCTCATCGGTCCACAAGACCTTTTCCAGAAGCCCTCTTTGAAGTCCTTTTTCTCAAACTGTAATCTGACCATCCTGTTTTTGTGGCTAACTAGTGGTTTGCATCTCACAAACATGGCCTCCTGTATTTCTGTTCAGGAGGTCTTCTGCAGATAGTTGTTTCTCACCCATAAACCTACAGCTGATAGTGGCAGTGGTCAGGCTATTGCAACTGTAAGTTGTAGGAGGGATATCTGACTCTAATAATGATGACTGTTGAGTAAACAGTTACCTAAACTTGAATTTTTCAATCATTTTGTGGTCAAGTCATAGCTCTTCTGTCTTGCACGGAGCTCAGCAGGACTCAGATGGCTATGAATTACAGGCAGAGTTAAATGTTTAACCCCACCCAGATTTAGGCACGTCCCTTTCCTCATGCTGCAGCAAGGACATGCCTTCTCATGCCATTCATATGGGATTCATAAAAACAGTATTAACATTTGTGATGCATCATCTGTTTAGAACGCCACAATGCAATGCATACAGTATATATTTGTTATATGCCATTTGGTATGGGATTCATAAAAGCAGTGTTGCTTGTGATGTGCCATCTGTTGGAATGACATCTGCAATGCATTGTATGTATTTGCCCTGTGAAGAGGTGGGTGAACGCACCCCTAGAAGATGCGGTCGCTCCTCTGAAACACACCTCTTAAACAGTGAAACAATGGGAACAAATACAGTGTTTTACTTCCTCTGTGCTCCATTAGCTGCTGGTTTGCTGCTGCTCCCATGTCGTGTGATCTGCATCTCGCACAGTGCTTCAAACATTTAAAAGCCTGTACAGCAGTTATCCTTTTGTCTCTTTACCTTGTCTCTCTTCTCCCCCAGACAGCCTCTGCTTTATTCTTTATGCTTTCTTATGCTGTTTACTAATAAAGTTTATGTTTCTTGAAAACCCTGAATGAATCTGTGCAACTGTATGACCCAAGCATGACAAGTGGTGCCAGAAGTGGTTTCACAGATGACGATGTGAATGTTCTGAGTCTGGTTAAGGGCTTTGTGCTTTGCCAATGGAAAATGGACCTGGATCACCCTGTTTGTGCTCAGTTGCAGGATTTAATTCATCTCGTTCACATCTGGTTTGAGGTGGAACCAATCGAGCGGATTGTGAAGAAAATAGCCAGTGATGTGGTACTGGCAGGGATTCGGCAGTGGTGCCGAGCACAGATGATTCCAATGCGATCAGGTCGGCCACCTGCTTAGTCCATGGAAGTCAGCATAGCCAAGGTGTGCCCATGTTCCTTCGACTTAACTTAAAAAGGACAGCTTAATGATCTCCATGATGTTAGGAGGCCACGAGATCCCTGCCTTGTTGGACTTAGGTAGTGACCTTTGTGTTGTCAGACGTGACTGCCTCAGCAGTACGTCCCCGTGTGGCACTGAGACTGTGAACATACGCTGTGTATATGAGGATGTTAAGGACTATGAGACAGTGCTGCTTCCTTTAAAATATAAGGGTCAGAACTTTAAAGTTTGGACTGCCATTTCAGATTCCTGCCCATGATGATCGGCCAGAGGAATGCCCTATTCCCTAGGCTCTTAGCTGAGTTTGGGGCATCAGCCCTAGAGCCCCCTGTTATCATGAATGAAGGGGAGGAACTGGTGGCTGTCGGAGAAGGCCTTGAGCCCCATTTGGACATTGAACCTGATCTCTCTAGTGAGACCAGGAGAGACTCCTCTGATTTCCTAGAGCGGCCGGCTGGTCCATCTTCAACTTCTCAACCTGCTCCAGCCAGAGCAAACAGAGCACTAGTGAACGGACGGATTTTGTGCGCTTGCAGCTAGCCGATAGCTCATTAGAATATGCATTAAAACAGGCTTGCTCCGTTAGTGACTCCTACTACCAGTAGCATGAGTCTGCGGGCTTGAAAACCCCACAGAAAGGTAGCTGCCTTTTTAGAGTGATTTCGGATCATTTAGGGGTTGAATTTATTGAACAGTTAGTCGTGCCTGAAGTACATAGGAACATGCTTTTGCAGCTGGCCCATTCTCACGTCTTGGGTTGACACCCGGGAGCTGATAAAACTAGGGATCGATTATCAAAATGATTTTATTGGCTGAATATGGGAAAAGATGTTGAATGATTCTGTAGGTCGTATCCTGACTGCCAGGTCATCTCTGCTTATAAAACTCCATGGGCTCCCCTTTCGCCTATGCCTAATTTGGATATTCCTTTTCATCAGGTAGGAGTAGATATTGTTGGTCCACTTCCTAAGAGTAAAAATACGTATTAATATATTCTTGTGCTGGTTGAATATGCAACGCGATATGTTGAAGTGGTTGCTTTGAGAAAAACTAATTCCTCTGCTGTTGCCAAAGCTCTGTGTGAGATTTTTACTCGTATTTGCATCCCTAGTGTAATTTTAACTGATCAGGGCATCCCTTCTACTTCTTGCGTGATGAAACAATTGTGTGACAACCTTGCCATTAAGAAATTAAGTATGACTGTTTACCATCCATAGACTAATGGACTGACTGAGCGATTTACAGTAACAAGACTTTAAAAGAGATGATCAGGAGAGATGATCATGATGACCTGTCCTGCCTTTCCTTTTGTTTGCTGCGTGGGATGTCCACTGGCTTGAGTCCTTTCGAGTTGTTTGGTAAGCGTCCGCGAGGCTTCCTGGATGTTGTCCGTAAGGAATGGACAGGGATCCAGACAAAAGCTCATGGGCTGAGCTTTGCGGGTCAGGTAATTTCATTGCAAGATAGGATTTCTAAACTGTTTTCTATCTCTATAGAGCATCAGCAATGTGAACAAGAAACACAGAAACGTCTATGAAATAGACGCTGTAAACTCTGTGAATTCAAGCCTGGTGATCGTGTTTTGGTTCTGATTCCAACTGACCTGCACAAATCCCTAGCCATTATTGATGACTGATCACGCGCCTCTTCAATGGCTATACTGTCAGAAAGATACGAACTCTCATCTCATGAGATGGTTCTTGCGCTTGCAACCATATAGTTTTACTGTTTTACTGTGTGCTCTGCACACAATAATGCAGATGGCCTGTCGCTACTGTCTGAACCTGGTTTGGAGAGTCGCTTAACTCATGAAGGTGTGAATAAAGCGGAGGGAGGGGGTGTGAAGAGGTGGGTTGAGCGCACCGCTAGAAGATGCTGTCGCTCCTCTGAAACCCCTTCTTAAACGGTGATACAATGGGAACAAATACATTTTTTTACCTCCTCTATGCTCCATTATCTGCTGGCTTGTTGCTGCTCCCGTGTCTCGTGATCTGCGTCTCATTTAAAAGCCTTTACAGCAGCTGTCCTTTTGTCTCTTTGCCTTGTCTTTCCCCCTAGACATCCTCTGCTTTATTCTTTATGCTTTATTATGCTGTTCACTAATAATGTTTATGTTTCTTGGAAACCCTGAATGAATCTGTGCAACTGCATGACCCAAGCGTGACAGCCCCTTTAACTTCCAGCTAGGGAACCCGAGAGGGGGAGAGAGAGAGAGCGAGAAAGAGCAAGAGAAAGAGAGAGCATTATTACATTTTTTTGTGATATTCCATCTGTTGGAATGACAGAGGCATAACAGCCACAAAGATACAGATGCATAGACAGTTATTCTTCTATTATTGAGGATATACTGTATTGCCATTGAAATATTTAAGCAAATATGACCGTTATAAAATTTTACCAACTCTTCTGATAGTACTTCAGACTCAGAATTTCACTCAGTTGTGTACACTGGTCAATGGATGCAATTGCTTTCGTAGACTTGAAACTCTGATTTTTAAGAAAAAATATGACAGTACATTTAACACTCATTCGATTTGTCATTGCCTCCATATTTCAACAGGATATGTTGTTTAAATCATAATTCCCGAAAGTCATTTTATAAATTGTGTCACGTGAATCGCTGTCTTGTACCCTAAAGATGAGGCTAAATCCACGTACTTTTGCAAAACCAGCTTTATTTTTCCTTGAAAAAGGAATAGCAAGATTACTTATTGTAGCGGGATCTACCATTCTCCTATACACAGACACAGCAAGCAGGCAGGGTCGGGGCCCGGTCACTGGCCAAGTTATAATGTGCCCTGCATCATCCATTGGTCAACTAGCACTTTGTGTGTGGCAACGGTCAGCTTGTAGTTGTTTCTGTGGTGCTGTGAATCTGCGGTTGCCTTGGCAACCGACAAGCAACCTTCAACAGATGCGGCAGTCACTCTTCTGTGTGTCATCCAGTTTGGGAGGATCTTAAAAGACATTGGAAATCTCACATAATTGTCCAATACCAATATTAATTCCAAAGATACACTTCAAATATTTTTCCCTCATTTTTTCTGATTCGTTTTCCTGTTACAGTCAGTGAAGGCATCAGAATATGAGGCCTGATCTGTCAGCTACGGTTCATCTGATGCTTTTTGCTTCCCTTGTTTTTAACACCTATATTAGCCAAATGTGAAAGGACAGCAATCAATGGCAGAATGCTGACCAGAGTGAGGTGAGTCAAGGGGCTCTATTTGTCTTTTTCAGAATCATGAAGCATAATGAGTGAGAGTAGTTTAATTAACTGTATTGTTTCTGTAGTCTTGTGAATATCTGATACTGATCAAATTTCTTGAGGTAGAAGGTTGCAACAGCCAATCTTTAAAACACGTGTCATTGCATTATGTGCATGTCTTTGAAATGGCTTATTCCATGGACCTACAATCACATACAGGACATTTCAGAATAACCACAGAATAAGTTGCTTATGTTTTCAGTTAATTTTCAGTAATGTATGAGACGTGTGGCAAACATCTTTTCGCATAAGAAAATATATTTACTGCTTATACCACTAAACTGTGCTATTGTTTTCATTAATGGGCCAATATGTAATCAGGAAATGAATGTACAAAATGGGTGAGGGGTCAAAACTGGAAAGGTCAGAAAAAGCCGATCAAAAAGCAATAGAAATGGTTGGTACACCTGAGGTTTAACATACATAAAGGATTTTTTTTTGGAAGTGGAAAGAGTGCCAGACAGAGTGATGATTATGAAGCTGGAAATTGGAGGTGTGGTGATGAATGTTGTTAGTACATATGCCGCGCAAGTTGGGTGTACGATGGACGAGAAAGAAGATTTGTGGAATGAGTTGGATGAAGTGATGAACAGTGTACCCAAGGGACAGAAAGAGGTGATTGGAGCGAATTTCAATGGACATGTTGGTGAACGGAACAAAGAAGATGAGGAGGTGATAGGTAGGCATGGTGTCATGGAGAGGAATGAAGAAAGTCAGATGATAGTGGATTTTACAAATAAGATGGACATGGCTGTGGTGAAAAGAATAGGGAGGAACATAGGGTGACATACAAGAGTGGAGGAAGATGCATAGAAGTAGATTATATCCTGTGCAGAAGAGTCAATCTGAAGGAGATTAAAGACAGCAATGTGGTGGCAAGGGAAAGTGTAGTTAGCATAGAATGGTGGTCTGTAGAATGGAGCTGGAGATCAAGAAGAGGAGGAGAGTGAGGGGAGAGCCAAAGATCAAATGCTGGAAGTTGAAAAAAGAAGACTGCAAGGTTGAGTTTAGAGAGGAGGTAAGACAGGCACTGGGTGGCACTGAAGAGTTACCAGACAGTTGGGAAACTACAGCAGAAGTAGTAAGGGTGACAGCAAGAAGGGTGCTTGGTGTTACATCTGGACAGAGGAAGGAGGAAAAGGAAACCTAGTGGTGGAATGGGGAAGAATGTGAGAGTATACAGAGGAAGAGGATGGCGATGGAGAAGTGAGATAATCAGAGAGATGCAGAAAATAGACAAGTACAAGGAGATAAGGCGCAAGGTGAAGAGAGAGGTGGCGAAGGCTAAAGAAAAGGCGTAAGATGAGTTGTATAAGAGGCTAGACACTAAGGAGGGAGAAAGGAACTTGTTCCAATTGGTTAGACAGAGGGATTGAGCTGAGAAAGATGTGCAGCAGGGTAGGATGGTAAAGGATAAAGATGGTAACATACTCACAAGCAAGGAGGGTGTGTTGAGAAGATGGAAAGACTACTTCAAGAGGCTGATGAATGAGAGAGAGAGAGAGAGAAGGTTGGATGATGTGGAGATAGCGAAGCAGGAAGTGCAATGGATTAACAATGAAGAAGTAGGGACAGCTATGAAGAGGATGAATTATGGAAAGGCTGTTGGTCCAGATGACATTCCTGTGGAAGCATGAAGGTGTTTAGGAGAGATGGCAGTGGAGTTTTTAAATCAGATTGTTTAATGGAATCTTGGAAAGTGAGAGGATGCCTGAAGACTAGAGAAGAAGTGTACTGGTACCGATTTTTAAGAATAAGGGGGATGTGCATTGCTGTAATAACTACAGAGGGATAAAATTGATGAGCCACAGCATTAAGTTATGGGAAAGAGTAGTGGAAGCTCAGTTAAGAAGAGAGGTGATGATTAGTGACCAGCAGTATGGTTTCATGGCAAGAAAGAGCACCACAGATGCGATGTTTGCTCTGAGGGTGTTGATGGAGAAGTATAGAAAAGGCCAGAAGGAGTTGCATTGTGTTTTTGTGGACCTGGAGAAAGCATATGACAGGGTGCCTCGAGAGGAATTATGGTATTGTATGAGGAAGTTGGGAGTGGCAGAGAAGAATGTGAGAGTGGTACAGGATATGCACAAAGGAAGTCTGACCATGGTGAGGTCTGTGGTAGGAGTGACGGATGCATTCAAGGTGGAGGTGGGATTACATCAGGGATCTGCTCTGAGCCCTTTCTTATTTGCAAGGGTGATGGACAGGTTAACAGATGAGAATAGACAGGAGTCCCCGTGGACTACGATGTTTGCTGATGACATTGTGATCTGTAGCGATAGTAAGGAGCAGGTTGATGAGATCCCGGAGGGGTGGAAATATGCTCTGGAGAGGAGAGGAATGAAGGTCAGTAGGAACAACAAAGAATACATGTGTGTAAATGAGAGGGAGGTCAGTGGAATGGTAAGGATGCAGGGAGTAGAGTTAGTGAAGGTGGAGGAGTTTAAATACTTGGGATCAAAGGTACAGAGTAATGGGGATTGTGGAAGAGAGGTGAAAAAGAGAGTGCAGATTGCGTTGGTATGGACATGTGCAGAGGAGAGATGCTGAGTATATTGGGAAAATGATGTTAAAGATGGAGCTGCCAGGCAAGAGGAAAAGAGAAAGGTCTAAGAGAAGGTTTATGGATGTGGTGAGACAAGACATGAAGGTGGTGGGTGTGTGTGAACTAGACGCTATATATCGCCCGACCCGGCACAGACTCACGCTGAGGCATGTGTAAAAACACAAAAAGATTTTTATCTTTCTTCACCTGTGGGGCACGTCTTCCACGTGAACCCCATAGGCAATACACAGTCACAAAAGAACTTAACTCAACACAAACAACCCTTCTTCTTGCACCACCACTCCTCACAGGCAACCTCGTCCTCTTCCTCCTGATTCTGGCCCTGAGTGGTAGTTGCCGGTCCTTTTTATACCCCACCCGGAAGTGTTCCAGGTGCTTGACAATCTGGTTCCAATTGCACTTTCGGGTGGGGCTGAACAATTGTCCAGCTGGGCTGTGGAATCCATGCAGCACCCCCTGGCGGCCACCCCAGCTCCCAATCGGGCTGTTGAGGACTCCATCTCCAATGGAGCCCTGCGTGAGTTTGAGGCAACACCGCTGGCCAGGGAGGCTGCCACCAAGCATCCTGGGAGAGATATTGAGTTGCCCATGGTTGCTCCCCCGGGAACATATGCAGCAGGGGCGTCCCGGCCGCCCACCACAGTGTGGCAGAGCAAGATGTAGAGGACAGGAAGATACGGAAAAAGATGATCCGCTGTGGCAACCCCTAATGGGAGCACACGAAAGAAGAAGAAGACTGTAATTCTGCAATTAATTCTGAATTCTTCTCATCAATTGCTATCGTAATGACCTATTTTATAATCAGAAAGACCAGCATCAGAACTGTAAATAATTACTGAAATGTTATCGAATAGTTTGTGTAACTTGGTTCCTACAGCACAAAGCATACTGATGCTCACGTCTGAATTTTGTATAACTTCTTTTTTCTTTTAGATAGATAGATAGATAGATAGATAGATAGATAGATAGATAGATAGATAGATAGATAGATAGATAGATAGATACTTTATTAATCCCAAGGGGAAATTCACATACTCAGTATTACAGGTATACAGACAGACAATAACTTTGAATAATGTTAACATTTAGCCCCCCCCCCCCACCGGGTGGAATTGAAGAGTCGCATAGTGTGGGGGAAGAACAATCTCCTCAGTCTGTAAGTGGAGCAGGAAAGTGACAGCAGTCTGTCGCTGAAGAAGCTCCTCTGTCTGGAGATGATCCTGTTCAGTAGATCAGTGGATTCTCCATAATTGATAGGAGCCTGCTCAGCACCCGTCGCTCCCCCACAGATGTCAAACTGTCCAGCTCCGTGTCTACAATAGAGCCTGCCTTCCTCACCAGTTGTCCAGGTGTGAGGCGTCCTTCTTCTTTATGCTGCCTCCCCAGCACACCACCGTGTAGAAGAGGGCGCTCGCCACAACCGTCTGATAGAACATCTGCAGCATCTTATTGAAGATGTTGAAGGACGGCAGCCTTCTAAGGAGGTATAGTCGGCTCTGTCCTCTCTTACACAGAGCATCAGTATTGGCAGTCCAGTCCAATTTATCATCCAGGTATTTATAGGTCTGCACCCTCTGCACACAGTCACCTCTGATGATCACGGGGTCCATGAGGGGCCTGGTCCTCCTAAAATCCACCCTCAGCTCCTTGGTTTTGCTGGTGTTCAGTTGTAGGTGGTTTGAGTCGCAACATTTAACAAAGTCCTTGATGAGGTCCCTATACTCCTCCTCTTGCCCACTCCTGATACAGCCCACGATTTATTTGATTGTGCAGAAAAGCTCTTTATAAATAAACTTTATTTACTTACTTTACTTACTGTTTTCCTTTGCATTGTCATCAGGAAGCAGCAAACAAACCATGTTGTGCCAAAACATTAGCCTATAAACAAGTTGGAGGGAATGAAAGTTAATGCGTTTTTATGCAGAGAAGGAATCACATCTATGTTTTAACTACAGTTCAGTATCTAATCCTGAGAAGTGACAGCAGGTAGCTGATACAAACCAGAAAGAAAAATTAAACCAATTCTTTAGTGCAAATATGCAGCACTGGCCATCCTAAAATGAAACTACAATGCATTCTGTTCATTATATTCATAATGTTTGCGGTTTTATATGTTTGTCACGTCAATGTACAATCCTCACTCTGACACACTAACACTGAGGACTTCTGGCCAAGAAATCATTCAGCAGCAGTGTGTCAACAAACATGACTGGGGATCCTTTAGTAATAATTAAAAAAAATAATGATACATTTTATTTATATAGTGCCTTTTCCATTATACCAATAACAATAATCCTGTATAGGGCCACTCTGGGACTGCTAAGTCAGGAGTTTTCTTCCACACTGTCCGCGATCTTTTTGGATTCGCTTTTACAGCAAACTGCTACAGCGCTGGGAGACTGTGATTGCTTTGGGACGCTCTTCCGCGTGTCGTCCCATTGGGTGGAATCCCACAAGAGTTTAGAAACTAACTCACACCAGCCATGATTCTTTTCAAAGGTAAAGTGCAGGTTAATTTGTTTTATGTATTTTTACTTTATATTTTGTATTACCGTATTTTTCGCACCATAAGACGCACTTTTTTTTCCCCAAAAGAAGGTTGGAAATGTCTGTGCGTCTTATGGTGCGAATATTGTATCACAGACCATGATGTGTAATACCTGACAAAAGTCGACATCCAGGGCTAGAGGGCGACAAAACTCACTGTTTCGTTACAGGCATTCCCTCTGTGCTTGGAGGAATGTTAGACTCATTGACTCGGCATCTAATCCTTGCGTGTGCGTGAGTTGCGAAATCTAAACAAATATAAACAAAGGCAAGATAGCGTCTACATCTCATGAGGGAGCGCAACGCATTATCACTGAGTTGGACTCTGGACTCGATAGATTACCAGCCGCTGGACTACTTCAGGCTGTTCTTTCCTGAAGCTGCCTTTCAGCTACTGTCAAACGAGACAAACAGGTATGCAGAGCAATTTTTTGAATCGAGGGCTGTGCTTGCACCGCATTCTCATTTTTCAAACTGGAAACCCACAACAAAACACGAG